>NC_056747.1:786340775-786373275 GCF_019279795.1 Protopterus annectens
CTAAACTTTTCTTAATTATATTTCTATACAAGTTATCATTTTTATTCAAATTATCCCCTGGTAGCCTCTGAAAAGTGGCTTTTATTTGCTTTTATGCATAATGTTGATAAAGCTGCGTTTTTTTATACTTTTGCGTATTATCACATCCATCCATCCACAACTCATCATATATGAGGCTTTTAAAAAAATGAAAAGGAATTTAACCATTGCAGTGCAGAGTGATAGGCATATAATAGAAGCAATCTGAACCGATGTGTCTCGGATAAAATTAACAAGGAGATTTGTTTAACTTTAGGTGGTCCTTCTGTCGATTGAGGCAGGTTGGGAGATCATTAGCTAGCAACAGCAAAAATAATGGCTGTATTTTTGTAACTACTACCTACATAGTTTTAATTAATTGTATTCTTAAACTTTTAACAAACATTTGGGAAAGTTTTTATTTTGAGATTTAAGTGCTGCTACAAGAAAATAATCCTCATTTTTTAAGTCAACAAAGGAGTCTGTTTGAAAGTGACTAGGAGAGAATGTAGTTTTTCACACTACCATTAGTACCTCTTTTTAGAGTCATTATGGGAACTTCATGTTACAGATCCGCTAATCTTACTGTTTACAGGATCTTTGTTATATGTGACTTTGATCTCTTAACGTTCATCTTTTATATCATAAATCTGTATATGTGATATATGGCAGAGTACCCCACCCCCCAAAAGTCTTAAAATAACAATGCTGCTTGCTGGTTACATAACAGGAGGAAGTTTAAGAGTAAAACTGTGATGCAGCCAGTGACGTTAACTAAAGAGATATATTGTAGTTCACACGTCAAAAAAAAAAAAATCTAAAGAAGCAGATTATGTCAGTACTAAAGGGAAGATTTTACGGGGTCTGGTTTGGCTTACTGGAGTGTACTACCCTCCTCCGAGCCTACTATGGACCACTTTATTGCCTTCCAATAGGCAGATGTGGAATAGTGGTTTAATTAGATTTACAGAAAAAATGTTTTGCCATGGAGTTTTGATCCTTTGCCTCACTGGTATAGGGGGTCTGCCCTAACGTCCCAGATCTCTGAGTATATTACCTCTGAGGACATACCAGCTTGGAGAAAAAAAAGAGAAAGCAATTTATTTCTTTTTCTCAGAGTTCAATGTGTAATTTCAGAGCTAGTAAATAGACTAAGTCACTAACTGCTTTAAGATTTGCTACAGGATGTTAGTAAAGTTAGCAGTGATGTTTGTGAGTCCAGCAGCTCCCTCTGTTGGCTAGGAATGAACAGGACACCTTTTGTGTACCATTCATTGATCCCAACTTCAAAAATATGTTTGGGCTAATTTTAAACATACTTCTCAACTGTGCAGATTTTTGCCTCATATTTTTGGTCCATTTTTCATAAAATTGTATTTTTCTGGCAAACTAGTGCAAATCATTTAAGACTGAAGTTAGAAAAATAATGACAGACATTTGAGTTTCAGGCCCCTTCAGAAAATTCATGCTAATGCAAAACATGTTTTTCTATCAACATTCTAAGTTTGTAAGAGCAATATTTAAAAACTGTCCCTATTTTTTAGCCTTTGTCCTGTTTTTACATATGGCTTTGTCCAGATTTCTTACTGTAAGAGGTTGAGAGGTATGATTTTAGAATAGTGTGAGTTCTTGAACAATGGTTTGGTACCTTATTCAAGAGAGGCAGATTTAATGTATAGCATATGATAGACAGTGACTCTGTATACATAGTCAAACCAACTAAATATAATTCTACCACACTAGTTATGCACATACAAAAACAAAATAAAGAGGTGTACACTATCAAAACAATAATGCAAACAGTTATAACAATTGTTAGGTTCCCAGGTTACAACAGGAATGAATCTCCAGAGGTAAAAGGTATAAAAATATATAAATTTAAAGAAAGAAAAGCACATGGCCCAACAGAGCTTGCTTCAGTCTGGCATCTGTACTTCTTGTGGATATAACAAGCATCTCGGACTTGCAAATTATTGTCTTGAGTAAATAAATAAAGATAATATAATAAGCCAAATTATGTAGTCATGGGCAAGGTTAATTGACTGGCCAGGTTCTGTAAGTAACAGTGTTGGCCGGCTGCTGTTAAGTTTTCTCTGCATTAGTAGGGTAAAATCCAGAGGTTTCCAATGAGCATTTCCTAGTCCTCAGAAAATAACTTTAAAGCCAAGCAGGTGGCCCTTGATCAAGAGCAGATTTTTAACAGGGCTGTAGCACTAGGAATCACAGGGGAAAACCTGATTATAATTTGGGGGACCTCTATGCAGTATATTAGGAGTTATGTAGTTGCTTAGGACATGTTATTACGTTGAATGCCTGATTGATGAATGGGTTTAATGTGACATTTTAGGCATTAAAATAACATTAAGTCAAAGTACTTTATTCTCAAAGTGCTGAAATTACCTTAGTATTGGAATAAACTCTTCTATTTGTGAATAGCAGAGTTCAGAGTTCATGGAGTTAAATACTTCTCCATAGTAGTGTAACCGAGGAGTTACTATGTATAAGTAAGGGGGTTTGGAGGCAAAAACCACAAAAAAATGGGGTCCCTTGTAGAAACTCTGACCATAGATTATTGGTTAGACTCTGGTGATTTAATATATTTACCTGCCACTTCCTGTAGCTGTTTTTTTTTTTAAATCAGGGTGTTTGAAGTGCTAGTGTTTCATTTTCAGGGTAATCACTGGTTTAAATGTAATGTCCTGACTATCAAACTGCAGTTATTTGATTTAACAGCTTGAATCCAACTGCCTATATATAACCAAAGCATTCTACAACCATGGAGTTTACACAATGAAGTAATGATCATTCAGCTGTATTTGTTTGGTCCTTATCAGTGAAGAAATCTTAGCAGAACACCTTGGCTGTCGTCTTCTATATACTGTTCTATGTATTATATGAAGAGATTGCTATTCAATAAAACATCCATATTTCTCAGAATAAATTCATATTTAAACTCAGGTCCTTCAATGTAGCTATACTGTTTTCTGTAGCAGCAGCTGTCTAAGGTTCCTAGAAAATGCAGAAGGAATTTGCAATATAAACATTATGCTAGAGAGTGAGCCGATGCTTCAATATTGTACATCCACCTAGCAGAAATTAGGCACATGAACCTTTCCAGCAGTTGTACGGTACTAACTAAGCATAGACTTATATCATGTAGGTGGGACTTGACTTAAAACCATGCGTTATGAAAACATTACAAATTAACTGTGTATTCTTTTGCCTGGAGGTGCTGACTAAAAGACTTTTCGGTGTTTGGTATTAAAGTCAGAGGAAGTCACCACCATGGTGATGTGGATCTAGGGCTAGGGATAGCCAGCCATGGAAGTTTGAGTGAGTAGTTAATGTTGGCTTACACATCTTGGCAGGAGTATATTGAGGGGATAATACTGTAAATAGAGGTGAAGGGAACAAGCATCCCAAATGAGGCGATCCCAGGCAGCATAGCACAGCGCAAGACCACTCAGTGTTGATAGGTACATTGTGCATGAAAGTCATGCATAACATAAGTGGTACATTGTGCATGAAAGTCATGCATAACATGAGTAGTACATTGTGCATGAAAGTCATGCATAACATGAGTGGTACATTGTGCATGAAAGTCATGCATAACATGAGTGGTACATTGTGCATGAAAGTCATGCATAACATGAGTAGTACATTGTGCATGAAAGTCATGCATAACATGAGTGGTACATTGTGCATGAAAGTCATGCATAACATGAGTGGTACATTGTGCTATCACATCGTATGAGAGATAGGAGCATTAGGAGCATAACAATCCTATCCATCTATCTATGACTGCTGGCTGGGCCCATTTCTTGCTTCCCCCTCTTTGGAAAATAAGATAAAGTTACAAACATGATATCCTTCCAAACTCCTGGACTTTTGCAATTGTGAATTCTCTACTGAATATACAGTGCAATGCAGATTTCAGAGTGACAAAGAATTAAATGTTTTGCATGGTTGAAGAAAAGATGCACCCCCTCCCGGGAAGGGATGATCCTCTAGATGATGATGTGGAGGTGATTTGACAAGCAGGGTAAGTAGAATAGGGAACACACTGTCCAAGTAAGGATCAGAAGAAGTTTATTTTCATATTTATGGAGGTCCAAAAAAGCCAGAGGTTCTCAGTAGTCCTTTATGAACTTACACTGATTATGCAGAGTTTATTACTAATCATTCTCTATAGTTCAGTTTTCTTATGTGATCATGTGATATGAAATATAAATATATGAAACGGTACTACATTTAAATGCCATTTTCTGTGTTGTCTCACACTGCTCTGAGCTTTCCTGTAAATGGTAATGTGCCAACAATCTCCACTGCCTTTTGAACTGCAAGAATATACTGTAAGAATAATTAAGTCATTGTGTAGCCATACCTCTTTACAAGCTGCCTACCACTGTGACCTTCTTAGACCAGAAAACTGCCTTTTTCAGCAAGAACAAGTCTCTTGTATGTGTTAAGCAGGTGGCCAACTCTGAACTCAAAACACTAACAAATCAAAGGCTTACTCAAGATGATATTGCATGTGATTATACTTTGGGTAAGTGTACTGGCAAAGTGCATTGAGTTATTTTCCCAATATGCACAAATGGTAATGTATGCCTTCAACATACCTCCAACACAAATTCTACCAGACTGTGTATGCTTCAATATTGTACATCCACCCAGCAGAAATTAGGCACATGAACCTTTCCAGCAGTTGTACGGTACTAACTAAGCATAGACTTATAGCACATAGGTGGGACTTGCATTACTATAGAATATATGCAGCAGTCCTAGGCATTATTTTATTTGATGGGCATAGCAAAGTCGCATCAACATGTTTTAGGAATCCCATCTAAATATACCATAATAGTATGTTAGAGCATAATAAGACCACATTGTATTATATTATAAAAAAAGGATAACATCCCTTTAACCAACACGATTGCCTTGAACATTGGTGTAAAACATGCTCAGGGGTTAGGCGATGGTACTAACATCCCTTGCAAAGTGTTACAGACTAGTATAACTAGGTGCTTACTTATCTGCATAACAAGGACACTTGCCCAATAAAAAGGAAACAAACGATTTCCCAGTCCTACTCATATAGTGCTGATGTTAATGCTGTTGATGCATGGAAGATTACAGAGCTGGCAGGAGGGGCACTTTCTTGTACATACATCCTATACATAAAATACATTTAGTAAAAGTCTTACCTACCTAAGTGTGCATACATTCAGTGTGCTGCACTCATTTGACAGTAAGGCAAGATACCGTATATGCTTACACGGGTAGCAGATGCACATAGGCTAATGCATACTTGGTATGGTATAGCAGTCGGTATGGGATCTGGTATTAGGGAACAATAGTGTTACATGGTGTTTATACGCTCCAGCTCATTCCTAAATGATCACAACCAATGCATCTTCTCTAAGAAGATAGTTAAGAACCATTGTGGATGAAATATGGGAAGGAGACTATTACATGGGAAAAAGGAAAACATCTAAACTGGAACAGTTTTTTTCCCATCTTCATCTGTACCTCTTTCGCACTTGTGACTGAAATGGAGGGTCAGGAAAGAATGAGTGACCCTCTAATCTGCCTAGCATTGGTGAATGTTTGCCCAGTAGGAGAATGACGCCATAGTATTCTATTCTTTATTTTGAGGTATCTTTGCAATGGGCAGAAGACTCAGGTTGTCAACTTCTTGTGCCCTCTCTCATGACCCTTCTTAAAATCTCAAGCACAAGTAGTTAAGATATACACATTACCTTTGGCCTCTACCTGGCATTCTTGTACTGGGGGTTATGGGTTGTGCCTGCTCCCAGAATCTCATTTCTTTTTAGTTGCTCAGGCAGTTTGGATTGCCCCTTAAACTGTCATTTGAAGACTCCATCACTCAATGCCTAAACATTACGAGCATTTAATGTATGCCAGCTGATGTCAGATCATGAATTAGCACAACAACGCCAGGTACTTCCTTTTTTCCCCCCGGTCCGGAGCATGGCACTTATATCTCCATAAAGTGTCATCATTTGAACCCTGTAATTTGTAACATTTAACATAGATGCTCAGTGCATTCATTAATGCCTAGAATTTAACAATGATCGTATAGGCCTTTTGGAAGTAAGACACTGGAAGTGATGTCTTAAGAGTTGAGGCCGGTAAAGAAATGACAAAAGCTAATGGAAATGAAGTCCACTTTCAATTACATTTCAAAGTTAGTCATGCCAGACGCTGCTTCCAATCATTTGTACACAGAGTCATCATCTGGCAACAGACCATCATCCTGTTCCTCATCTGTAAGCAGGTGCAAAATCATTTAGATAGGGGTGACGTCTCTTCCTAATGGAAGCAAAATGCAGGGTGTAACCTCCAACTCAATGGTGCAAGCTTGCTTTTCTCAAGCAAGTAATATTGAGTCCTTTAGTAATTCAGGCACAGGCAATGAAATTCCTTCAGACTTGTTCTAAGTAGCTAGTCTGTTGCTATTAGCATTAAGGTAGTCCTTGGAGGCCCTCCTGTGCTTGCTTTTGGGCTCTTGTCCTACCCTGTCACAATCTGTTTAGTGTATGGAAGATGGCTGAGTGATTGAGTGAGAAGATGTTTCAGCAGTTAGGTGTGGTTCTGGAGCTAGATCTCATGTCTGCTACTTAGCTCTTTGCACTGTCTGTGCAGTGTATCTGTCCACTTCATGTTTGGCTACCACTACATCTGGCATTAGTGGTATACATTGCTTGTGCTACCTCTGCACCTCCTCCATAGCAGAGGAACATGAGCTGGTCCACAACTGCTAGCCAGAATAACTCACCTTTTCCATAGTCTTCCAGTTTGTTTCTATCAATAAAGCTGAAGAAACAAAGCCAAGATGCTACATGCTCTTAAACAATGAATTTTTTTTCTACTACCCTCATTCCCCCAGAGAAACCCACCTTGGAGTGGGCTCTGCTCCCTCCTTCCTCTTCTCAAAAGTATCTCAGTACTTATGTCTGTGAGAAGAAAGTCTCTTGTTAGGGATATCATGTTTGCTGATTGGAAACACCCAGTTTTATGGTCAACAGCATTTAAAATGGCAGATTATTTGTATAAGTGATCTCTGCAGTGTGGCCTTCACAAGTGAGGATTCGGTGGTGCTAGTTCTGCCTTATAAGTCACAGAAGGCTCAGCATGTGGCCACACTCTGTCTCTCTCCAGACAGAGACAAAGGTCATGGGTAGCTTTGCAAATTAATTTATTCTTCTACCATTTTTAGTTAGTGGGCTGTTGACTACTTGTCTCAAATATCTCATTTATCAGACTTCTGTAGCTGAGTAAATCTTGGAAAAACTGTCAGTGTTTCCTGAGTCACAGAGTCCTGGAGAATGGCAATAATACTGCATCATCAGTACATTTTGATGTGGCCGGTGTACCTGCTTCCCTAGGGCTGTATTGCCCAGGCTGTCCTCACTTCATGAGGCACTATATCAGGTTTTTCCTGATATTCCTTTAGAATAAGACACTTTTTGGCAGACCTGCTTAGAGATCAGAAACTATTGTCATATGAGAGGTAAAACTGTATCCCCCTGTTGAAATCATAGGAATATTTTATTTTATTTGTATGTGTTGTATGTATGTATGTATGTATGTTGTATGTATTTATTTATTTATTTCAGTCTGATAACCAGGTAAGTAGACTGCCTTGACATACCTCTGAGCCACTAAGTACAAGAAATATGGACAAAGCCAAAAAATAATGGTGGGACAAAGGCCCAGAATCAGGGACAAATTTTAAATACTGGTCTTATAAATGTAGTAAATTGATAGAATAGCAGGTTTTGCATTAACATGCATTTTATGAAGGATGTCAAGTATAAAACTCAAATGTCTATCATTATTTAGTGACTTCAGTCCTTAATGATTTGTCAGAAAACCAGAAACTGTATGAAGGACAGACCAAAAAAAAAAAAAAAAAGCAAAAATCTGGACATTATGTGAAATTCTGGACAGTTGAGAGGTATTAACAGGCCCTTTTTGACAGTAAGGCAAGTAGTAAGATTGCACATACATAGAAAATAAATAGTACTACAACTGATAAAAAATAGTGCTGGAAATTACACAAAAAAGAGAACAATATACACATTATACGAGTGATGATATGTACATTATTTACATTGTACTACAGCAGGTATTATATTGACATTTGAGACAGGCATAGGCCAACATAGCAGGTAGCAAGTGACACTCCTGCACACTGAAGGCAGGTATCAGTGGCAGCCATCATCACATAGGTAGCATCAGAGGTACCCCAGGTGTAGACAGTGTCAATTGCTGCTCCTACCTTCCAAAGAAATACAGAGCACAGTCGTGACAAATCTGAATTTGTCTCTAGGTGTGCATTCTGTGTGTGCTTAATGTATATGAAAGATCAGGCAAAATATTTCTACAACCTGCTCAACTAATAAACTCAGTGGATGGTGTTGGTTGCTATAGTAGTCATATACAACTCATAAGCATAGATGGATTTTTAATGACATTTTTAATAAATGGCTCAATTTACTAATTTCTTGAAATTTCTTGAAATTTTCAGCAAAGTTTCAGAATGATGGGAAATCACCTTATAAACTTAACTGTTTTATTCTGTTTGCTTGGTTTACAGCATTCTGAAAATAATCTTTTTTGACAATAATTCTACTTAATTACCACTACAGTGTGTGAGACAGAATTATAAAATGAGTATTCTTCATATCTTGGATAAAATACTGATACCTGCCTAACATCAAACACAGTGCAATATCTGGAGAAAGGAAATTCAGAACATTGGCAATTTACAGTATTTCTTTAAAAAGCTTTATGAATGTGATAGCATACATTTTTGAGATCCAGACCAAAAAAAGAAATGTTGCATTATCTGTGCATATTTAATTTACAAACCGGATACTGTCATTTTGATGCTTTAATTCACAAGAGATATTCATAACCACAAGTATTGACACTTTAGAGCTATTGGAAATAATCTATTTCCTTTCTTTAAGCTGTTCCTTTACTGAACTTCATCTATGTGACGCGCTTTCCTTTCCAGATGTTGGCAAAACACACATCCTATTAAGCACTCTGAGAGTGATTCTTCCGCTCATATACTTGCAAAATGTTTTGAATACGCTGAAATTTCTATTGCAGTCTTCATTTCCAGTTCTGTGCCTCCAATGCCCTCATTTTCAGACCACATGTTAATAATTACTGCTGCACTAGATATTTACTGAAAGTCCATACTTGGCTCTGAAAATGCTCTTTATTTGATGGTAACTTTAACGATCTTTCTTTTGCAAATTAGCTGGAACATTTTCATCTTTGCTGTGTTGCCCCTTGGCAACAAAAAATAATGCATTCTGCCCTAACTAATAAACAAATGCAAAATATGTTATACTCAGTGGATTTATACATTTCAGAGAGCTGTACATTGTAAAATAATTTAATAAAGAACTAAAGAGGAATTAGGTACGTGTAAATGTTATTACTCATTGTTTGTGCATTTTGTGGAGGGATGGCTGACTGCCATACATACTGATCTGTGTTATTGGCACTGTTTTCAACAATGCTCCAGGATGAATGACTGTTTCTTCATTCTGAAAAGATTACTGTTCTGTTTGTTCTGGGAGATGAACCACTGCCACATGGTTGGAACAAAAATAATGTGAGTGATGAAAGAATGGAAAACACTTAATATTCAAACACATGCAGACTTTTGTTCTTGTAGCATTTGGTGTCCCACTGACCTTGACTGCAGAGTGTAACAATCCTATGGAAATTAAAACCTGTAACTGGCAGAATGTACTGATTCTGGGTCATTTTACCTCTGCTGCATTTCTATAGTAAATTGCTTTATCTGAAATATGTGAGTCATAGCTTTATTTTTAAAATGACATTGACTTACATAGTCTTTGCATGTTTTCGAATGTTTTATTTTTGAACGTTATAATTCCATTCTATAATATCTAAACTGTAGTAAAACATGTTGAAAGTCAAGTAACAGGGTAGGACAAATGATTCATATATGCCAGGGCACACAATAACTGATTGGGTAATTGCCTCCATCTCTACTTCATGTGGTGTAAGTACAAACTGTCATCAAGGTAATCAGTGTCTGTAACCTTTCTTATTGCTTTTATCCCAAGACTACTGAAAATTACTCCACTTCGCCATGCACGTAGTCTTATTAAAACATGGCTTTTATTTCAAAAATAAAACTTTCCAGGTGCCTCTGCTTACTAGCCTTCAAGGAAAATGTAGTATCTGTATCCCTTATTAACTCATTCACTCTGCTTATAAACTACTGCAGAGATAGCACAAAGCAAAACAATACAGCTTTTAAATTAAAATACACAGTCTTTAAAGTCTCTAAATTTAAATCCATGGGAGATCAATTTCATTCTAAACAGAGTCTGATCAGCTGACAGGCATCTGGGCAACAGAATTTGTTTAAATGTTATTCTTTCACCAATTACAGTTTTAGGTAGAACATACAGAGGACATCAAGATTTTGCAAGATGCTGTTTGGATACCTGTAGATAGTGAACAGTTACTTCCCCCTCAGAACATCATTTTGTCCTCAGTGTGTAACATTTCCAGTTTTATTAACTGTTTTCATGACAGGTTGCTTAAGTCATAGTTGACTCTATTGTTAGGCATAGAGACTCTGTACTCACTAGACTGGACAAGAACAAGGTGTGGGTAAGCCGCTTGTCTGGTGCCAGGATCCATGATTTCACAAATGCCCCAATGTCCCTTATACCAGACAGATATCACTACAACCTAATGGTAGCCCGTGTGGGAGTGAATGACCTGAGGTGCTTCAAGCAGAGGGATCTACTTGTACTTGGTGCAGAAAATATACTGGTTTTGAGTTTTACCTTGTCTTCACCAAGAATGATGTCTAGATACAACATAATTGACTTGAACAATTAGCTAAGCGGTTGGCTTCATTTTAAGGGGATCCAGTATGTATTAGCCTGAGATGAGATGATAGACAGGATCTCCTGTTTCACCTGATGTGGCTTACACCTCTCATACCAGGGCTTTCACATACTGTTTAAAGCCTTTGGTGCCCCTTAGAGCTTTTTTAGGCAGAGTCTACCAGTTGGATGTACCTACATGGCAAACTCAAGCTCAGATTTGTACATCTTAGTAGCAGTACTGAGTGCCAGGAGTCTAAATAGAAAGATAATACACGATTTGAAAACACGCAAACCCAGTAAACAACAGAAAAGTGAGCTGGAACACAATGAGAGCAGGCTAAAAACTGAAAATGTTTAATAAAATCCAAGTAAAAGTAAGCGCTTTCGGCAGAAACAGTGTTCTGCCTTCATCAGACAAACATAAATCATTCAAATGACACCTCTTTTAAGTAAGTTGCAAATAATTTAACAAATCAAGAGCGAGTGCATTTTTCAATTAAGAAAAAACCATGGGAACCTTAAAACAGCAATATACTTTACATTATTAAATACTGGTCATTGTTTTGTAGTAAACATAATAAAACATAGCAAATGAAGTTCGCTAAATGTAATAACCTTCAAGCAGTATGTGCAAATAAATTATGCTGTGCTTAAAAATGCTATGTTTTATTATGATGAAGGCAGAACACTGTTTCTGCTGAAAGCGCTTACTTTTACTTGGATTTTATTAAACATTTTCAGTTTTTAGCCTGCTCTCATTGTGTTCCAGCTCGCTTTTCTGTTGTTTACTAAATAGAAAGATGCCTGAACTTGAGGCCATCCTGCAACTCACATCCATAGCTGTGTAGTTACTGAGACATGGTTTCAGTGCAGTCACAGGATTCCATCTATACTAGGGTCTAGCACTTATCATCCCTTCACGGGCCTTTAGATAACTGCAGAGAAGCATCTCTGTATGTCAGAAACACCATCATTACTCATAAAATTACTCACAAACCTAATGTGGCATTCTGGAAGATCAAAAATCATCCTTAAAAAGGTCCAACTATTTTACTTCATTGCTAGCTACGAAGTCCCATGAGTGTCCCCCAAAGATTATGTAAATTACCTTAACACCTTTGAGGGGTTAAATATCTAACCAAATACCTTCTTACTATGGGACGTCAATTACTCAAGCATTACTTGGCACACTTTCACTTCTAAAAATGGATATACTCAATGTTTCCTAGGCTTTGTTAAGAAACTGCTACCACAAGTTATGCAATTTACCATCCCATATCATTGATAACAGAACACATTAAAGAAACTTTACTCAGCCTTATAACATGGCATTTCATTCATATATATTTCATAGGTATATGTGAGTATATTTTATATATTCTATGTAAACCTGCTCTGTATTCTATTCATATTTATCTTACCTTGTATTTTTATATATTTTTTCCTTGTTCTCTCAATGCACACTGACTGGAGCTTCATAATCCTAGATATGCATCTAATATTTTCATTAGCTAATGAATTTTATAATTTATTCTGTACATGATGTTTTTGATCAGTAAGATTTGAATGTATTTTCTGCACTTTGACCTTGAATTGTGGCTAAAAAGGGTCAACAGACCAGATGACCTACCAAGTGAACAAATATTAATTAATATCAATTAATTAATGAATACCACATATTCTGATCTGAAGGATATAGCCAATATACTACAAATAAGTTTAGTGCTTACTTTACCCCACCAGTACACATAATTTCCTCAGTATCCCTAACCATTTAGATTTTCCTGAAATCACCATGTAGCAAATTGTAGAATCCCTATCAAAGGCTAAAACTAATATTTCCTTGGGACTAGACAGCATACCAGACTGCATTCTCATCAGTTCCAGGTATGTACCATCTGCATAAACTGTACAACCTCAGTCTATTCACAGAGTTTGTGCCTGATGCTTGGAGAACAGCTACCATGATTCCCATTCATAAGACTGGTCCCTCCACAAACCCAGGTAATTATAGATCCATCAGCCTCACTTGCTTTAACAAAGCCATGGAATGTATCATAGCAGAACTCATTTATGAAGACATAGGTGACTTAACTGAGATAGATTACACTCAATTTGTGCTTGTGAGAGCAGGTCTTGTCTCTGGAACCTAGTAAGCTTCTTTGAAAAGGTTACAGAGGCTGTGAACAGTAGTCACTTCATGCATGTTGCTTATCTTAACATGGCCTAATCTTTTGACACTATCCCCCATGCTGGTATTATTATTTTTTTAACACCTTTATTGAATTATCACTTGTGACATAGGCAAAATTACATTTATATAAAAATAATCAAACCATATTAACAATTTCACATTTACAAACATTATGAGATACATATATTGTTCTATAGCATATAACCAAAGTAAAATTACATAAATTGTTCAGTTCCTGCCTTCTCTTAAACTTCATTCCTCTTCTAAAACATTTTTCTGCATGTATTGTTCCCACAATTACCATTTTGCTGTATGTAATTTGCCCCAACTCTTTTCTAAAGATCCTACTTTTTGTTATTTTACCTCCATTACAGTATTTACTACTTCAAGTATAGCGGGTTTAGACTTAGATTTCCATTTCCTAGTAATTGCTTTTTTGGCAGCCACCAGAATTAAACTTAACAAGGCCGTATTATGTCTAGACAGTTCAGTTCCTGTATCCCAGCTCAAAAAAAAATATTTCCTTAGTTACACTCATTTGTTCACCCAGTATTTCTGACAGAATAGTTTGTAGGTAATTTTAAAAGTCTGCCAACTTGTTAGACTCTGAGAACATATGCTTCCAGGTTCCTCTTTCTTCTGCATTATATCTCCAACATTTGCCATGTATTTGAGGAAAAAAATCTTTGGATTCTGCTTGGGCTATAAAGGTATGTATACAAATACTTCCAGGCAAAACCCCCAATCTTCTGGATTTTGTTGCATATTTGGGAGGCATAAATATGCCCTGTCCTTTCACAGTTTCTTTGTGATTTGCTTATCTACTCTGTCTTCTCAATCTTTTCTAACCTCCTCTGATTGATTCCTATAGTTATTATGCAATATTGTATATGCCCCACTAATTATCCCTTTTTAACAGCAACTTGTGTTCCAGATTTAATTAAAAACTCTACCACTGTTGGTCTTTCACTCCTCCTTATGTCTTTCTCTTTGTCTATACTCTGATATCTCTCCCTGATATGTAAGGCAATCACTAGCCTGCAATCCAAATGTCTTCTTGGCCTTTTTCCATTTTATTAACTTTCCATCTCTAATTATTTGTCCCCAATCCATTGGTTCCTTTGCCAGCTTCTTCCAGTAAATTCCAGCCCCTCTTGCTATTCTCTGTAACCCTAATTGAAGTCATCCCTATCGACAGAATCTGTTTTCTCCATTCCCATATCAGCTAAGTTCTTAGAGTACTTTCAGCGACTTTTTGAATATAATATTCTGTATTACTTTGTCATTCTCCTTAAGGATCTGCATCCAAAACCCCAGTCTTTCCTTATTTCTTGAATCCCCCCTGCTTAATCATCATCGCTTTCCATTTTGAATTGTAGTTTTCTGCTTGTGTTATGCGTAATAACCTTAACTGTGTAGCTCTAAAATGCTCCTTCAAATTAGGTAATCTTAAACCTCCTTGCTCTATAGGGAGGATCGAATTATCCCACTTGATTCTTGCCCTCCTCCCCTCCCTTCAACTTTTTATTAATTACCATCCACACCTTCCTCTGGTTGATAAGAATATGCCTGACCTCTGTGTAAAACTAAAGGGACTAAAACATTTTTACTGCTTGTATCTTGCCATTCATATCCATAGGCCAGTTCCGCAGTTTTTGTATTACCTTTTGTTTAGTCTCTTCCCGCAAATCCTTAGCTGCCATAACAGGATCCTTTTTAACCCATACTCCTAAATACTTCATTTTATCATGTCTCCATAAATATGAATATTGCTGAACCAATTAATATGTGGTTACATAGTTTACAGCTACAACTTTTGTTTTATCTTCATTCATTTTATATCCAGACAAGACCTGGAACTGCTCCAAAATGTTCCACAACACTGAGGTGTTCCAGTTCCATCAGGTACAAAATAATATAATCTGCAAATAAAGCTAGCTTTTTTAACACTATATATATATATATATATATATATATATATATATATATGTGTGTGTGTCCTTGAATTTCTGAGTTACTTATTTTCTTTGCCAATGGTACTAAATATAACACAAATAACAAAGGGGAAAGAGGACAACCCTGTCTGGTTCCTCTGTTCATACACAGCTTTTCAGAGAGGAACCTTCACACACTAATTTTTGTCTTGGATCCCTCATATATCTTTCTAATTAACCTTATTATTGTATGAATAAAAACTACAAGAAAAACCTAGCCAAGCTAGAGTTTTCACTGTGTCATACCTTAAACGTCCTGTAATAGAGGCCCATGGGATATATGCAAACAACCCCTTAAGGGCATCAAGTGTTTCAGCTATATGGCTTCTGAATTTCCATGGCTTTTTCCTTTTTCCTTTATGGACAGATTCAGGCCAACAAATCCAAACGCCACTAGCTGTAGAAATGCATATTTCGGCCTTCTTATTATCTCATCAGCACAGCATAAGTGAACTGTTTGGCTATATTCTAGAAACACAGAGTTTTTAAACCCAGCTGATGTCCATAACCATTAAGGTGTCTGCAAACTATTAAAACTAACAATTAATCCAAAAAGTAAAAAGGTCACACAGAGAAACAAATTTGTAAAAACTATAAGAAAAACCTACCACACAGTGAAAAATCTACCTTGGCTAGTTTTTTTCTTGTAGTTTTTACTAACTGATTTGTCTGTCTGACTTTTTTTACTTTTTGGTTTCAGCTATATCCCTTCTGAATGTCCATGATTTTCCTTTTTACTTTTTAAGTCTTTATGGACAGATTCAGGCCAATAAAGCCAAATGCCACTAGCTGTGGACATGCATGTTTTGGCCTTCTTATGACCTCATCAGCACAGCATAAGTGGACTGTTTAGCTATATTCTAGAAACAATGGGTCTTTAAACCCAGTTGATGTCCATAACCATTAAGGTCTGCAAAATATCCCAACTAACAACTAAACCAAAAAATTAAAAAGGTCACGCACAGACAAACCAACTAGTAAAAACTACAAGAGAAACCTAGCCAAGCTGTGTGATAGTTTTTTCTTGTAGTTTGGTAGGCCCTTTGATATGTACAAATCCAAGCATATTGTTGAACTGGTGAGTTCCCATAGATTTTTAACCAAGAAACATAAAGCCCTTATAATGTTCAACTATCCCAATAGATTAAAATGACCTTCCTTATATTCACTGAAAGGATTGATGTCTATCTCAAGGTATTCCCAGGCTGTGGAATGTATTACCAGTATAGATTAAACAAAGCAGTATGATGGCTATCTTTACGGTTAGTCTTGATGATTGGATTGATAAACACACATTTACACTGGGGTCATCATGTATGGCGCTGCTCAATTTGTGAGGTGAGCACTGAGGTCATCATGTATGGCCCTGCTCGATATGTGAGATAAGCACTGAGGTCATCATGTATGGCCCTGCTTGATTTGTGAGGTGAGCACTGAGGTTAGCATGTATGGCCCTGCTCGATATGTAAAGTGAGCACTGGGGTCATCATGTATGGCCCTGCTCAATTTGTGAGGTGAGCACTGAGGTCATCATGTATGGCCCTGCTCAATTTGTGAGATGAGCACTGAGGTCATCATGTATGGCCCTGCTCAATTTGTGAGGTGGGCACTGAGGTCATCATGTATGGCTCTGCTTGATTTGTGAGGTGAGCACTGAGGTCATCATGTATGGCCCTGCTCGATTTGTGAGGTGAGCACTGGGGTTATCATGTATGGCCCTGCTCGATTTGTGAGGTGAGCACTGGGGTCATCATGTATGGACCTGCTCAATTTGTGAGGTGAGTACTTGAGGTCATCATGTATGGCCCTGCTCGATTTGTGAGGTGAGCACTGGGGTCATCATGTATGGTCCTGCTCGATTTGTGAGGTGAGCACTGGGGTCATCATGTATGGCCCTGCTCGATTTGTGAGGTGAGCATTGGGGTTATCATGTATGGCCCTGCTCGATTTTTGAGATGAGCACTGGGGTCATCATGTATGGACCTGCTTGATTTGTGAGGTGAGCACTTGAGGTCATCATGTATGGCCCTGCTCAATTTGTGAGGTGAGTGCTATTAAGTGCTTGAAAAGGATAGTATAATATCTTAAGTGTTTACTTAACAAGACTAGCCATACCTCATGTATAGCTTTATGTTTCCTGTGATTGCATATCTAATATTGTTCCTATGTTTCCAATGCCACTGCTTTCCCTTGCAGAGAACATTCATTCTTAGACCAGTTCTGTGGGCTGCAGTCCAGTATTACAAAGGCAGTAAATTTAGGTGAATGTAAAATTAACCTTAAAGTGGAAAGTCATGCTCCTCTGTTGGGCTGGCCACATAAGCCAATTTTACTCTTGAAGTGTGGAATTCCACAGACATGCTGCTTTCTGCAGAAAAGAATAAACTGCACAGCACTAAGTAAAATGAAGGAAGTGAATATCCTAGTCAGCTACCCCCCCTGCTTTATGTTACATCAAAAAAGACTGCTAGTTTATCTTGTTGGTTAGCCATGTCCGGTTCCATCCCACATTTCCTGGCTCATTTGTTTTAGCTTCTGTGACTCATTTTAGTAACTGACTTTACCTATCAGTCACACTGTCTTTGAAAAACTGCTTCTTACTTATGTCAATTTTAAACCCTATTTCCCTGATCTACTGGTTATGTTAGTTCCTTTTCTCCCCTTTTCCTATCCTTCATTTCCAGCATAATCCCATCACTTTAACCATTGTGTTTTTTATACTAATATCATGTCCATCCTGTCTCTTTTTTGGGGATGAGATAGGCAGCTCTCTTAGCTTCGCCATCCTTTTTGCTTTCAACTGTGCCCTCTCTGCCACTGTTATCTCTTGTTCCCGTTAAAATCTCCAGAACTGCATAAAGTCCACCATCTGTGGCCTGAGCAGTGTCTGATGTAAGGGCATTCTCACCCTCTGGTTTCTGGATTCTATACTCTTAAATCTATATTGAAATGCATGGTTTACCTTTACAGTTGCTCCTTCACTTTGAGCCTAATTATTAGTTTTTATAATAACCCCCAGGTCCTTTCATTGCTTTGGAATTTTTAGGCTGACTCCTCCAATTCCACATCCCCCCCAGGTGTAGCTGTAGGTATATAACAACAGAACTATATAACTATAGGCCAATAGTGTAGGTGGGCTACATAATAGTTACCACCTTTCAGATATGACTGCAGTTTTATGAGTTCCCTCTTCAGGCTTGCTTCCTGAGTTGTTGTTTGCAAAGAGACTGACTTATTCTTACATATCTTGCATGAGGTCAGAGACAAGCACATTATTTTATTTTTATTTTATTTTATTTATTTTGCATTTGTTGACCGGGATAGTCCAACTGGATTCATGTTCATTTTCAGCCGAGGCCCGGGGAGAAAAGATCCAAGGTAAACAGATACATTAAAAACAATGACAGCATATTACACATAATATAGAAAGAATGTTACAGATATGGTATTTACAAAGAATACTTAAGCAGACAGGAATATACAATTTCACAAGTGTGAGTTATCCCTGGTAACCGTCAGGTGAAAAAATTATATAGTAATTAGATTTATTTCCACTGGTAACAGTCAGGGGAAAAAATTATACAGTAGTTAGATTAGTTATATTCACATTCTTGATGATAGTTAGCCAGGCTTGTTACAGTGGTAAGGCCAGTTTAGTGCTAAGTGTTGTTTGAGTTTAGTTTTAAATTGGCATAGGGAGGAGAGCAAGGTAATGTCTGCCGGAAGTAGGTTCCAGGCTCTGCCTGCAGAATTTGCAAAGATTGAATAACCAGCTACATTGTTAATTTTGGTTGTCTGAACAAGTAATCTATTTGTGGATCGAAGCAGTCTTGGATTGTTATAGGGGGTGATAATATTTTTAAGAGCAGGTGTATTATCTGGATTATAAAGGATTTTGTTAGCCATAATCAGTAGGTTATATTGGATTAGACTGGGAAGTTCAAGCCAACCAAGCTGTTTAAGGTTGATGCAGTGGTGTGTTCTAAAGGGTAGGCCAGTGGCAAACCTGGTAATGTGATTGTAACAGGTTGACAGTCTATTGATTGCAGTCTTGCTTAGATTAGAGAGAAGGGGGGAAGCATATATTAGTGTTGAAAGCAGGTGAGAGCGACCTAGGGCAATCTTAGCTGAAGGGGTTAAGAAGGCTTTTATTCTATACAGTCACCCAAGTTTTTTTATTGATGGTCTTGATTGTTTGGTTGACATGAATGTCAAATTTTAGGTTATTATCAATAATGACTTCCAATAGTTTAGTGGAGGGGTCGGGGGTGATTATTGTGCCATCTTTTGCATTTATGGTGAAGGTAAAAGCAGCTGAACTTTATGTTGGTGAGAATAACAGCATTTTAGTTTTTTTGGGATTTAGCAACAATCGACGGTTGGAGAGCCAATTTTCTATAGTATTAAAGGTGGACTGGGTAGCTGACCTCAAGTCTGAGGGAGCTGCAGCTGAGCAAATCAGGGTGGCATCATCAGCGTATTGGATACAGCTGACATTAGGGATGACTGTATATAAGTAGTTGATAAAGACGGAAAACAGTAGGGGACCTAATATGAAGCCTTGCGGTACTCCAAGGGTGTTAGGTAATAGGTTAGAGAGGTTGTTTTGCCAGAGAACAGCCTGCGGCTTTCCCATTGAGGGAGGATTTAAACCATTGAATGGCCTTAGAATTTAGACAGAATAATTGCAGGGTGTGAATCAACATTTGGTAATCCACCATGTCGAATGCCTTGGAAAGATCCAAGAAGAGGGCAGAGGATATGCGGTTACTGTTTCGATTATTATTTATGGCATTGGTAAATGCTATTAGGGTTGAGGTTGTGCTGTAGTTTGGATGGAAGCTGTGTTGGGTATCGGTCATGAGTTGGTTTTGAATTAGGTGGTGCATGAGTTGTATGTGTATACATTTTTCCATAACCTTAGCTAGTGGAGAAAGTATAGCTATTGATCTATAGTTGGAGAATTCAGTAGAGGAACCTCCTTTATGTAATGGGATTACGTAGGATGTTTTCCAGATGGTGGGAATTATAGCCTCTGCTATGGTATGATTAATTAGTATGGAAACTGGGTAGGTAATGGCCTCCACTGATTTTTGAAGGTACTTGGCAGGGAGTTGGTCAGCGGAGAGGGTGGTGGGTTTTAATTTTTTGATCAAGGTACAGATAAGCAACATGGACACTAGTTGGAAGCTGAGCAAGGGTAGGTTTATAGGAGTGAGACTATCAGGGGCAGGGGAGCTGGGAGGTAATTGGCTAGCTAGTGTTTGGATTGTCTCAGTGAAGAAATGGTTAAAACTGTCTGAAACAACTTCAGGTAATTTATCATTGGTAGCGGGGATAGTGGCAGATGTTTTTCCAGGATGAAGAAGATTGTTTAGACTGGACCAGAACTTCTAAGGGTTGTTCTGGTTTGCTGTCTGTAAATTACAGTAGTATGGTTTCTTATTTTGTAAAATGGATTTTTTTAGTTTCATTCTTAGCTTCCCTGTATTTAAGGTGATCATGATCATGTGGGTTTTTAGTGGAGCGTCATAGAGCCCAAATTTTGTTTCTATTGGTAATTTTTAGTCTGGATTCTTTTGACAGCCATGGTGCAGTTTTTGCCTTTGTTCACTTTGAGCAGGCTGGTGCATGCAAGTCAAGGATTTCAAGAAAGTTGTTGTTGCAATATGCAACATTTTCTTCTAAGGGGAGGTGTTTTAACCTAGACCAGTTGCAGGAGTTAAGTTCCTGTTGGAATTTGGCAGGGTCAAAGTCTTTCTTGTTTCTGACTTTTCTGAGTAAGAGTTGTTGAGGCATGATGGCTTTTTGCTTAACTATGTAAGTGAGAAGGTGGTCACTTAGGTCATCAGGGAGGTACCAGCCATGTACAGTTGAGGGTTACTATTTACGAGTATCCAGTCGAGTATGCTTTCTTTATGGTTGGGTTTACCTAGCCTGGTAGGGGTAGTTATGATTTACATAAATGCATGCAGGTTAATGTGGGTAGAAGGGGAATCTGAAGAACAGGTGTCCCAGTCTATGTTAGAGTCTCCAAGTAATAGGGTCTCTTGTGGGTAATGACATGATATCCAGTATAGGCTGTCTTCGAGTGTGGTTATATTATTGCCAGGGGGAATATACATACAGATGATGCCGATGCATTTACTTTTGTTAAATTGCAATTTAGTGGCAAGAATTTAAGTGTTATTAATTTGAGGTGGTTGAATAACATTTAAGGTTACATTCAACTCAGATTTGTAGAGTATAGCTTCCCCACCCCCCTTCCTGGAAACATGGTCCAGCCTGTGTATGTTATACCCAGGTGGTAGCACTTCATTGTCAGTTGTGTTAGGTTTTAACCAGGTCTCAGATAGACAGAGAATCTCAGGGGAGTGGACAGCTAGGAGTGCATGCAGGTCATGCACCTTGTTATTGATGCTCCTAATATTGAGATGACAGGCCAGGAGAGAGTTGGTTGGTCTACTAATTGTAGTTTTGTGGTTTAGGTTATAGGTAGAGGGGGTGTATATATCGGAAGTGGATGGGCCAGGGTTGGGGTGAATGTTACCACCAAGTAGAAGGCTAGGACTATACTTAGTTATAAGCTTCAGGAGTTTGTTTAAAAGTTTGTAATATTGTCTAGCTCTAGAACTAATGTGCCGGGGGTTAGTATGCAGAATGAGTGAACAAGGTGATGAGTTGGTCCCATTGTTGTTAGTATGGCTGAGGCGGGGGTGCTTTTCAGTTGTGGTAGTGGTGTGGCCTTTTGGGTACTGATAATCAATAAGCAGCTGGTTTTCATACAAGGTGAGTGTGTAGATGGCCAGTAGAATGAGTAGTAGAGAGTAATGTAACATTATAAAAGATGGAGTATTGTAGTATGGATCTTGTTGTTAATGTGACACAACAGGAGAAGATCTGATGGTCACTTAGAGATAATACAGTGGGAGGAGAAAATATGGTAGATGCAAGCTGATAGGATGTTAAAACAGGGTGGTAAGAGTATGTAGATGGAAGCTGATAGGATATTGTAACAGGGGTGTGGTAAAACATCTATAAATGTAGAGATAGTGGTGGCGGGTGGAAATTGGGGGGAGGGAGGGGAGCAGAATGAGCCCGAGCACAGCGAGGGTGAACAGAGTGGGGCAAACACTGACTCTGAGTGTTCCCTTAGGCTAGGTATACATGTAATGTTAATGGTTAAACTTTAACTGAAGTGTTTATGCTATAAATTAATTTTAGTTTTGTTTTATATACCAGACTATTCAAACGGTAATTTTTAGCTGCAGTATATTGGTTATGAGTATGATTTACAGGAGTTTGTTAGGTTAAGAAATAATGTTACAGTATGTTTGGGGCAAAACTAGTTTAAGTAACTACATGGAGGGAGCCAAATTACAATGGGGGGAAGACTAAGGGTGCCTGTAGACCCAGGTCAGCAGCATTCAGTACATAGGAGTTCAGTACAGTATAGGAAATAACCTTGGCAAATTGCAGGCCAGAGTTCAGGTAAACTTGGTTATGGGTACTGTTTCACAGGGTGACGTCCTTCAGGCAGAAGAGTCTTTTATTTAGAATGTTAGAAGGGGGTCTGCCTTAGCAAACTGCAGGTCAGACTTCAGGTAAACTTGGTTATGGGTACTGTTTCACAGGGTGATGTCCTTTAGGCAGAAGAGTCTTTTATTTAGAATGTTAGAAGGGGGTCTGCCAAATTACATGAAAAAGCTGCCGACTGGGTCAGTGAGCACCAAACGTTTGAAAATGGCACATTAGAAAGGACTTGACACAAGACTAACCACTGCAGGACATCACTTGTCACCATTTTATCTATTCAGCTCTCATCCCCGAATATCAGTCTTTTGTGATATCCATTTAAATATTTTGATTTTTCATTCATTCATTCATTCATTCATTCATTCATTCATTCATTCATTTATTCACTCATTTGTTTTTAAATTGGGGTAGTGCACTGATCTCAGCGAAACATTTTAGCTCAACCAAGGGTTTACAAAGAAAGAATTAAAGGTAAAAGCTTTAAAAAGCAAAATATTTACAAAGAATGTTTCCAGCCAGTCACATTGTTGAGTACCAGTACAATGGAAAGCAAACATGTTATTATTTAATATAGCACAGAGTTATATATACCAAGTTTACAGTTATTAGGACAGGGAGAAAGCACAGGAAATGAAAGAAAAGAGAAAAGGGGGTGGGGGGGGTTCCAAGAGTACTTTAGCTATCTGTAGTGTCACAGAAAATGTGGGGTGAATAGGGCACCTTCCCAGGTGCCAGCTTGTAGGTGCAGCTAAATGTTTGATAAGCTTACAAGCTGTCATTAAGAGATCACTTATTGAACAGCTTGTAAACTGTTTACCTGTTACAGTTCTGTTATTTTGTAAAGGTTATTGATGTAAAACTACCTTTAAAAATGTTTTTAGTTATTTATTTTATTTACCCTTTTCAGTGGTGGCCTAGAGAAAAAAGCTCCAACAAAACAGTTTTCAGTTTGTACTAGAAAAACATATTATACACATTTGGTATCATCAAAAAAAAAGATTTGACATAGAGAGGATTGTACATCAGTAGAATATATATATATATATATATATATATATATATATATATATATATATATATATATATATATATTAAGTTAATAAGACTGGATATGTAAGAAAACAATATTTACAATATACAATAGTAATAATGACAGTGTTAATAAGTTATATGAGCCAGAGAGGTATCAACTGTTTTTGTGCCTAAAGTAATTTTAGAAAATTTTGTTGGCAAGAATTTCAAATCCAAAGGAAATACATTGGTTGTTTGATATCTTGTAGGCAGTTCATTGTAGCCTGATGCTGTTTTAATAGGATTTACACTGATTTACGTTATCATCCTTGCATGCAAAGCTGATTAGGGCTGGTGTTGTGAGAGGTCTGTGCCAGGCTTGGTTATTTGGACAAGAACTTGTTTGTGATTTCAAACCAATATTTTGATAATTTTGGATTATTCTGATGGCAAGGAGGAAGTGCAGATATTAACATAATTTGAGAAAGGTTTTGAAGGTGTGGCAGTTATTTGTTTGAAGGATGTTTGGTGGGATATTGTTCCACTGTTTTGTAATACTTTCCAAGAATAGTGTGCCTCTGTTTGAGTTTTTTAATTTCTGTGATTCAGCTAAGCCTTATCTGTATGTCAGCTTTCTAGTGGATTTATAACATGTAAGAAGTGTTGATAAGCCTGAGGTTTTGTTTGGCTGCTAAAGAATTTTATGTGCCATTTTCAGCTGTGAGTAGACTTTGAGTATTTGATGGTTGAACCAGCTGACTTTGTTGAAAGGTTTGAGAAGGCAGATCGGTGGCAAATTTGAAAATGTCATGATGACTGTGTTCTAGTTTTGAAAACTGAGTTAATTGTAAGTTTATACCTGGGTATAACTACGGCTGATGCACCAGCTTGGTAATAAGAGGGAAGATGATGTGACTTTCTTATCATGGTCTGTGAGGTATCTCTTAGATCTATGCAGTCAGCCTATCTTTCAGTTTGTTTTTTTTTTAATGGCAAGGTCAAATTTGAGTTTATCATCTATAATGACCCTTAGCAACTTTGTGTGAGTGACTTGTTCTATTTTGTTGCTATTTGCTGAAGCTATATTTAATTATTTAGCCTAATGTGAGAGGTAGTTGGTGGAGAATAGAATTAGTTTGATTTTATTGGGATTCAAAAGCAGATGATTGGGCTTCATTTCAGTACATCGACAGTTCAAAACAACGAAAGTCACTACTTCGAAACGAAAGCATCGACCGTTGAAAACATCGACAATACAGTCATGTAAAGTAAAGTAAAGTAAAGTCACAAAAACAAGTGCTAACATGGGTCCTGCAAGGGGGAAGTAAAGGATATGATATTGCGGAGTTTAGTATGGGTACAGTATCATATCATATCCTTTACTTCCCCCTTGCAGGACCCATGTTAGCACTTGTTTTTGTGACTTTACTTTACTTTACTTTACGTGACTGTATTGTCGATGTTTTCAACAGTCGATGCTTTTGTTTCGAAGTAGTGACTTTCATTGTTTTGAACTGTCGATGTACTGACATGGATCCGATGATTGCTATAGCCGCTTTTCAATGAAGGAGGTAGATTCCTGGATAATAATTTGCAGTTAGGATGGGGCAGGGGAAGAGCAGATAAACATGGAACCATGTACATATTGTATGTTGATGAATATATTAAGCTTCTTTACACATGCCATTATTGAAAACATTGAAGAGAAGTAGATTAAAGGTTGAGGTTTGGAAAATCCCTGCAATAAATGATAGCTAAGGGGAGTAGGAGTCTTGTCATTTATCATGTTCAGTTAGTAAAGTATTTGGTAAACCAGGTCAGTGTGTTATTCTCTATACCCAGCAATTATAATCCATGCAGTAGAACTGAGTATAATACTGTATTTTCAGAAATCATGAAATAGGGATGCTCAAGAAATACAGAAGAGACAGAGCAATCTAGATTTCTGCTTTGGTTAACAGCATCAGGGAAGATTAGAAAGACAGTTTCAGTACAGTTGGGGTGGGGGAAGAAGCTAAGTGTGGGATAGAAGTTGTTTGTCTAGGGAAGATTTTAAGATTTGTATTTGGGCACATCTTTCTAGTACTTTGGAGTAAGAGGAATATGACTACTGGCCTATAGTTATATAGTTCTGTTGATATATACAATATAGGATCTTTTCCTAAACAGGAGACATGATTCCAGGGCTGTAACTGGCTTATCTACAGCCAAGTGCAACTTTACAATGAGGAGCAAAAACAAAACAAACAAAAGATCCCTTCTCCAATCTAGCACTCCTTACCTATCTTCTAAAGAACACCAGGTGCTCTGCACCCCTCATTTCTAAGAAGAAAAGTCTTCCTCTAAAATCTATAGTCATTCCTCACAGCAAAACCAGTATTGGAATTCCCCTCCATACTGGCATTCAGAAATGGATATAAAATTGAATAATGACTGATTGGCATCTGCTGATCACACCTCCTAACATAAGGCTGCATCTTCGCCCACCATGGCTACGCTTCTGTATAATTGGCAGACCTATAAATTAAGACAGAGACTGGGTAGTATATTGCTTCTGTTGCTATCATTTGGGACTATGCAAGGAGTGGTGGGATTTAGTTTAAGTAGGCATCTCTTTGCATGGCTTATGAAAATTACATTTGGAGAGATTTATAGGCCAATATAGCAGTTTGCCAAGGGGTTAAGTGTATAGAAGATGGGTTATATGGGGAATTGTTTTGCTAGTATTTGCTTTTGTATGTATGAAGTATTCATTATATTTTGTAGCTATGGAAGTGTTAGTTTCTGATGGAGTAAGTTTGGATTGAGGCTTTTTACCTGGATGCAGGGGGTTATTTGTGGAAGTCCAGAATTTTTTGGGATCACTTTGATATGGCATCTGTGCAGATGAGCAGTAATTAGTCTTGCGTAAGAGTACTTTAGTACTTTTTGTTAATATTTCTTTAAAAAGTTTGACTTTTTACAAGCTGTTTAATTAACAGTCATGACTGTGATCCCTTAAGTACAGTCTGTAAGCGGTCAGACTATTTTTAAGTTTTCAGGAGAACACCAAACTAGTTCACTTTCTATGGCACCATATTCTCTTGCTAGAGCTCTGGCTGTCTAATCCAAGAAATCTATTCACTTGTTTTAGTCACAGTATATAAACTACTCAGGGAGGGCTCATGCTACTTTGTTATTCTGCAATATCATTAATAATATAATGCTATGAGCAGAAACTGGAATAGGAATTGATTGCCTTGAGGTTAGCTAGAAGTGATTTCCAAATCTTTGTGGCAAGAACTTAAAACCTGCGATTGTTGTTTCTCTGCTTGGCCAGATAGTTCTTAGCAGTTTTGGGCCAAGTCTAAGGCTTTGCTGAAACATAAGTATAGGGCATGATGCCATCCCAGCTGTTAGGGGGTATAGTTCAGTCTTATTTAAACATATGTTCCTTATCATGGAAGGAACTCTGATCACACTTTATAAAATAACCAGTAGGCATATTGTTCAATTAATTTAATCAATTTTGTTGCTATACCACAGCCTTGCTCTCTGCAACAGTCATTGACAAAAGTTAGCTGGATTCCAGGATGCTGTTACTTAAAGTACTTGTCAAACCATTAATCATGTGACAGTAGTAAGATGTTCTGCTTTACTTATTGGCAAATGTGCTCTTAGGAAAAAGATTGATTGTGGTTTTCACTTAATTAAACAACCATTCTCCGGACTTCTGTCCATGAAGTGGATTATACTTACTTACTTACTTTGGCTGTACTTTGGTCATTTTAGTGTGTCAAATTTTTATTATGTATCAGTTTTGCATTTATTATTGTTTTTGGAATATTGTTTGAGAGAAACAGTTGTAATGTTATATTTGTCTTACTTTGTGGTTGTTTTATTGCTCAGCTAAGAATATGCTATTTTTGAATTTACCAGAGTCTGTTGATATGCTTTTTAATTATGAAATTCCATGTTGCATTGTTCTATTTTTGTGTAAGATTAAGCTCTATAGCAAACTTGAACTTGATTATAGCTTCTGGGCTCTGAATGAAGCACTTTAGAAATCTTTCAAAGTTATTGCCCCATTCTGAAATGTTTACTGAATGCAGATTACTGATTCCTCTGGAAAACAGCCAAGACCAGATCTCTGCAGTGACTGAGTCAGCTGAGAGTGTTTGCACCATTGCTGTTAATGTGATTGAGCTTAGAGGTAGAGTCTGCATACTTTCAGACTCCAGTATGCAAATAGTTGAAGGCTATTTTTCTATTCCTTTCACTTGATCAGACATGTGCACAGCCAAAATGTGACTATTTCTGTAGGAGGATGGAGGGAATCTGTGGCTAAAAGTGATTTATCCCGAATGTACTTTGATCACAGACTTGTGTGTGTGTGTGTGTGTGTGTGTGTGTGTGTGTGTGTGTGTGTGTGTGTGTGTGTGTGTGTGTGTGTATGAAACAAGATAAAATGTATTTCTGTGGCTATAATACATTTTTAAAGGATGAGGTGTACACAGTCAAATAAAGTGACTATAATTTAGTATATTGAGGCGATCTATAAATGAAAATGAGATTAATATTCTTCAGACATCCAGTGATAAGAGTTATCTCAAAAGTGTAACAAGTGTTCTAAAATGCATTACAAAGTATCTAAAATCCCACGGCTTCTGGAGATGTGATAGCCCTCAAAACCCCAGCATAGTTTAATTAATTCCTTGAAATTACTTGAAATCCTCAGTGGTGAAATAAGCTAAAACAATTTGCTTCCTTTGTACATATTTATGGTTCATCAAAAGTCCATTGATGAGGGATGTATCACTTACATGGCTCAAAAGGTTAAAAAATGCTTTAAACGCATAAAGCATCTTAAAAACATGGCTTATCAGAAGACCTACTAGCTCCTGGAGTCCCCAACAGAATTTAATTATTTTCTTCAGAAAATCACTCAGGTCTCCAGCAAAATCCATCTGGTCCTCCGGAAAATTTTCCAGCTATCTTTGGAGGATGTAGACAATGTTCTAATTGGATGCATGTGGTGCTCTGACACAATTCTGACCTGTTCAACATCACTGAACAGACACAGGATGTCTGTTTGACAACTGTGAAACTTCCTGATGACACCAATATTAAAGGAGTAGGTTGGCTCAAGTTAGACATGCAAAGTACTTACGAGAATGCTCATTTATGTGGGTTTGACTGCTGTCCTGCTGCTGCTGTACCTAACAACACAAAATTTGTTTTCTGGAAGATAACAGCTGTTTTGAGTGGAACTACTAATGTGTATACAATATTGGTCTTGACCAATTATTTATTTTATTTTTATGATTGTTGTGTATTAAACTGATCCCTAAGAGCACCAGATAATCTGTGTGTGGTGTTGTGTCACTTTTATACCAAACCCCATACCCCCTATTGAATAAATCTTGATTCACCGTTGCCACAAAGAAATACCTTGTTGTTGTACCATCAGGTTAGCCTGAGTAATTAAATCTTGGTTTCTGTTGTTCAATCAGGGCTGCTACTCACATGCAAAACTGGTTTGCCTGTGCCAAAACATTTAGTTACATTCATATATACCTAAGCATGCTATATGGAACATCACAATATTAGAAGAGAAAGTGGTGATTTTATTTTATTTTAAAATAGTAGATATTTTATTATGTATATAGAACAATATAACATATACAATATCGCTTTCCTAATTTTCAAAAATAAAGCATACATCATGGTGGTTTTACTTTCTTTGCCTTTTTGTCTTCCTCAGGTAGAAGCAGAATGCCATAGGTTGAAAAATGTTTGTGACAAACAGACAGAGGAGCTGAACAGAGTGAACCAACAACTGCAGGACAGAAATTCAGAGAATGAAGTGGAGATAAAAGCTATGAAGGAGACCATCTTTGAGTTGGAAGATCAGGTAGAGCAGCAACGGGCAGTGCAGCTTCACCGCAACGTGACCATCAGTGACCTGCAAAGTAAGACTGGGAATTGGGTGGGAGGGATACTGTTCAGTTCCCTAATGCTGTCAATGCACAGGAACATACCTTGCTGATACTTTATCTGTATGGACATCCCATATGTTTTATGCACCAAGTTTTCCAGTCTAGACCCCCAGGTTTTCTTCTGTCTTTATATCAAGCCCTCTGACTCCCTGCCTTTTACAGTGTGGGTTTCCTATGATTCATCTGTGAGTCCCATAGTAGTTCCCTGCTCATCTCATGACATCATGACTTATGATAAAACTCCTTAGAGTTGTTTAGGTACTTTCTATTAGAGCAACCTTAGCAGTGACAAAACTTCCAAGCAGTCACAGATGCTGTGACTATGGCTAAACATGGATGGAGTATACTGGAAGGTTTTATTGTTCTCTTACTCTGTGCAGTTCATACTCTTAGCCATAATTTCGAATTCCAAAACATGATGACATTATTTGCTGGGTGAAATAAACAATTGCTGAGACACATTACCGACTCCTAGCTCTGTATGACTGCTCCTCACCTCTGTTTTCATTCCATTAGTAGTACTATGTTAGCTGGATACATCATCCGCTCAAAGGAAGACTGGGTAACTGGTATTTTTTTTGTGCTCCACAATCTGCTTATACAAAGACTGACTTTTTGTAACCAGCATAACTGGTATCACAATACAGTCTATACTTTTAAATAAGTCTTACCTTGAGTAGCAGATGAACACGTATCTTCATGCCTTTGGAGTGTTTCAGGAAACTAGAGTTCCTAGCAAACACCAATGTGAAAACAGGCAGACATGCAAACTCTGTGTAAAAGGTATCCCAGTAGGGGAAACAAACCAGAGAATCATGCAATCTGATGCAGCACTGCTAACTGTTGCTTCACTGTGCTGCCTATATTGTATTAGAATTTCATCCATATATATAGCTACAAAATCAAAAATTTTTGACATTTATCGCATGCACTGTAAAATAATACAGCAAAAAAGGGGAAGTGCATTTCAGCATCAAAAATGAACCGAATGCAGCCTGACACTGTGGTGTAGAGGAACAGCTTCCTGACTATAATCCAGACAACCATAGTTCAAGTAGTGTTTCTACAGGAGACAGTCAGGAAAGGTTTGGAGTGAGTGTTCACTGCTGGCTTTCCCATCCTTGGAGGTGGGAGGTAGTATGATCTGTTGCATAACTGACTCCAGCAAGAGTGATGCAGTATATTAGGCAGCAGTTGTCATGTTGGAGTTGCTTATGCTGCATTTTCACCAGTAAGGTGGTCCCAGGCCATAAATAAGCACACGCAGGGAACGTCTGTAAGACAACAAGATATATGGATACCACCAGCCACAGTGGGGAGGGAGTCTGGCGAGGAGGGAGTTTGGCAGGGAGGGAGGACGGGGTCCCTGACATTAAATGATGACTTACCTGGTATCTGACTCTTAACTGTGGAAGGGAATGCATGTGCTTTTAAGGCAGTTACCTCATCCAGAGAATTATTGCACCATAGGTCTGTCATTCAAACTGTATTACGAGCGCACTAAAATGAATGGGTAAGTAAGGTGCTGATGGAGAGGCCTGCAGCTGGTGGTAGTGAGGATTAAAAAACACAAGAAAATACATAAATACATATTCATCTATTGTACAAGTTGAAGACAGTCAAGAGATGATTTTGGTTAGATGCTAGCATTTAATATTATAAACAATGTCTTCTATTTTCTATTTTGATTCCTGCCAAATGAGTCAAGGAATAAGAAATGTTAGTGAAAATGCAGGGGTTGGAGAGCAACATGGACAAAGACTGGAAGAAAGTGGAAAAGCATATATTTCATTACTGCCATTAACAGTTTATGCTAAAGTTACTAACATAAAAAGAACTTGAATAACATTGTTTATACACACGTGTGCAGGTGATCTGGATTTCTTTATATACAAAAGTCTCATTATTAAGAGGTGTATTGTTTGTCAAAGCAATTGTAAGTTTGTCCTAGCCTCTCCCATACATTCTGTAGTGTTACTTCTGTAAAACAGTGAAGGTAGCCAGTTTTGCATGTTAACATTTCCTGTGTAAATGCTGTCTAACTAATGTACTTGTGGTGAAATACACTTCCAATTTTCTTATTGCTACCTGCTGAAGGAATGATCCAGATGTTTCTTCTATGGACATAGTGACCCTTCTGTTCTGAGGTGCTAAACAAGAAGATGAGTTGCTTAGTTCCTATGACTGTCTATTTCTGTACTGTGTTCATGACTGTTTGTATGCTGTTTTCATTACCCTTATCAGGCAGCTTAATCCATCCATAGATCTTTTTTCAGCGATTGTGCACACCATATGTTTTTCATGTTTTGACTTCTGTAATGCTATGTAACTGGGGTTGCCTGAGCTGAAACCAGATCACTTGCAGCCCAGCTACTATTCAGGACTGGGCTCAAATTTCTGTGTAGTCTGCACTGGCTACCAGTCAGAACTCATATTGATTTAAAAAGTGCCAATCATGAGTCTGCACTGGCTACCAGTCAGAACTCATATTGATTTAAAAAGTGCCGATCATGAGTCTGCATGGATCTGCATTAGTTAAGTACCCCTACCTTTGAGATTTACTAATCTAGTATTAGACCTTCCCATCTCCTTTGCTCAGCCCCCATTGATTTGTTGATGATTCCCAAAAAAAGGACTGCGGTTCTCTAGAATCCATTCCATATAATTTCAGGGACCACATCTGTGGAATTTGCAACCAGTACGGTGTAGACAGTCCCAGCCACAGTGTAAACTGTCTTTTAAAGTATTACCTGCTTGAGCTGGCTTTTGCAGACTCCTTTTTTCCCCCACTGCATTTCAATACTCATTTTCTATGCTTTCTGGTCCTTCCATTTCATCTTAAAAGTT